>NC_081196.1:38402384-38412384 GCF_902713425.1 Acipenser ruthenus
TCACAAGTGTCTTCGTGGTATCCACTGCGCTCTGCGTTTTCTTTTTTTTCCGTTTCCCTTCGATTTCAGCTTACACCTGCGTGTGAATGGTGTGCATATTATCCACGAGCGGACCCAGCCTCTTCAGTTGTTAACCTTTCTTCTTCACATTCCACCGTGACACCTAAACTAAGTCGTTTACGATATGGATGTTCTACTGGGTAGATTGGGTAACTACAACGTGTGTGGGGAGTAGAGGAGGTCACCTGCTAATTTAACATCGGCCCTATTAAACTTGCCTATAGAAACTGCCCCACGTTCTTCTTTTTCTTTTTATTCCTAAGTGTATGATGTAGTCCTTGTCTATAGTCTAATAAAAAGCTTTCGCCGCAGTAAAAATGCATACATGTCAACCCCTAAGTGTTCATCATACCAGTGAGACCCTGCTGAATAACCTTAGGATTAATGAAAAACCTTAACCTAGACCACTTTTTTTTTGGGGGGGGGGGGGGGGGGGGGGGGGGGTACTGGTGACATATAAAGATTTCTGCACATGGCTGAGAGCTACGCCACTGACCTAGACTTAAGGGCTATGCACACCGGGAGCGAAGCAAACGGCACGAATACAGCACGAGTACATTAAAAAAAAAACTGTAGCTAGTCATGCAAAGAAAATACTGTCTGCTTTTGCCCCTTTTGTGGAGACAAAATAAAATAAATAACATTTCTCTTTTATTTCTGTGTTAATTTCTGCGTGAACGAGACAGTGACAGTCTGACAGCCTCTCCTTCGGCTCTGCCCGACGTGTGTACAGAAACAGAGGCTCACGCAGACAAAACGTCAGTTTGAGACAACAAGGCAATCTTTGGAGTAAGGGGGGAGTTTAGTTTGCGTAGCAGCTACAGGAATATAGAATGGTAATGTACACCTTTTCATGGTGACCCCCCCAAAATGAAATAATACGCTTGGACAGCTGTATTGGGTTTAGCGCTGGATCATGTATAAAGGGTTTCGCAGCCTCGCAAACAATAACAAACTTATGCACAAACGTGAGAATTTAAATGCACGGCCGTGAGACTCTCAACATTGTGAAAAACAGTTAGTTTCACGGGTAAACCTTGAGACTTGACATCCATGAAAATTGTACATTTTCTTATCCAATGGTAATTACATTTTAACGTAATATAGACCGTTTATATTAGACTATTCTATTTAACATGGTTTTAAATTTGGTAGCCACCTTTAGATCATTTGGGACTTTAGCGATGTAAAAGCCTTTAAAGCCTTTGTCAATCAATCGCTTTGGAACGCGGATACGGTGGCTTCTTCAGAAGGGACGATACAGCGCTGCTAGAACTCCCCTCCCCCACTGCAGCTCCCACCCTCCCTCGTCACACACACACACACACACGGTGCGGGCCCCCACCCCACATCCCTTAGGAGCGCTTGCATAGCGGGGATGATGGATCGTGCCTGCCGGTGGTGATTTCGTGTTGATCGCACATTATCACTGGCAGGTTGGACTGGCTGCTGATGGACGTCTCACAGAAGCACTTCGTTCCTCAGCCTCTCTTTTTCTCTCTCTATCTTTCACACACACACATACACACACACACACACACACACCACCTCATTTATATATAAGGGGGTGGAGTAAGGGACGTGTCGGGTGGCGGTGAGCGATTAACCATTAATGTCCCCAAAACAGCTTCAAATTGAATCCACAGCGCAGCATGAAACATTAGTAAATGCAGACAGCAATTATGTGGGTATACGGGATAAATGCTAATCATAATCTGCTTTATATAGGCTATGTTTTGTTTTAAACAATCTGTATGTTCATATGTTTTCTTCTTTGTTTAACAAATAATATAAACTAGCGCATGTGTACCGTGGTGGTTAGAACCTTCTATATACATATAACACCCGTGTTTCCTCTCGAAAGCATTTCGTCAACGAGCTCTCTCTCTCTCTCTCTCTCTCTCTCTCTCTCTCTCTCTCTCTCTCTCTCTCTCTCTCTCTCTCTCTCTCTCTCGTAATTGGGATTATTTTATATAAATGATAACCCTATAGGATGACAAACTTACTTCCCACAATTAATCCATGAAAATGTAGTTCTTTCATGCCTTGTAATGCTACAGCAGCTCGGTGATGACACGTATGCAGTACTTTGCGCGAAACACAAATCTTGTAATTACATGAATTAATTGCGAAAGTAATTACAAGGCATGTAAAGACACGGAATTCTGCCTTGAGAAATAGAGACGTTAGAAAGGAATAGTTCAAGTTACAATACATCTGTGACGATATTGGTATAAGTATATCGCTGACCCCTTTTCATTCGGGGGATGTATCTGTTGAAATTGCATCGACTGTGATTTACTACACTTTGCTTACACAGTTTACCGCATTAAACTTTTATAAGGACGTTTGTGTTAAAGACAAATAAACGTGTGATAACGTGTTGCAGGTAAATGCAGAGTTTTTGTTTGTTTGTTTTGTTTTATCTGATTGCTGTGATGGAAAAAAAATGAAATATGATGGGAAAATACCCCACCGAAAATATGCTACGTTTTTCCTCTGAGTTGCGCATACCCTACTGTATTTTGAGATTTGTTTCCTCTGTCTGATTCACTTAGCAGGTCTAAGACGCTTACAAAAAACGCCAGCACAGTAGGAAGGCCTACAGGTCAGCCTTTTTTATTTATTTATTTCGAGCAGCTTCTCTTGGCAAGCCGATCAAACTCTCCCTCGTGCTCCTGACTCGCGTCTCTCTCTCTCTCTCTCTCTCTCTCTCTCTCTCTCTCTCTCTCTCTCTCTCTCTCTCTCTCTCTCAGACACACACGCAAGCCAGATGATATCCTGTATATTGTGTGTTGAGGTTTCAGTATAATCTAAACACCACACGCACACACCTTATGTATATATCTTGCATTAAACTCATATACGGTAGGTGTCTTGTTATCTTTAAGATATCAGTTGTCTATTTTTTGATGCCGTGTGTCAATAACAATACAGTATCAGCGATGCGACAGCGAGTGCTTTCAATTAAGGCATGTGCTTTACATTATTTAGATCACACATCATTTCCAGTGTTGTAAGAAACTGTCGAATAACGGGACCAGTAGCTGCTGCAGTGTTTACAGAATCATTGAACAGAAAGAAATTAATTACCAGACACAAAAAATAAATGAATTTGAAGGTGTTCCCCGAAACCAGCATTTGTCAGCATAGGGGTAAAAGAAAGAGCTGGGATCTCCAAATCTACTTTGAACACCCATTCGACCCCCTGACTTCAGTTGCTTCGATCCGTAGATGTAAAAGAGATCGAAAACACCAGACTAATTGCGGAGCGATTTCACGTATTATTGAGGAAACACGGGACCGTAGCCTGTCTGCTTTATGGCCGCAGGCCAAAAGCTTAAGTTCCGCATTTCCAGTTTCCTGAAATTCTCCGTTTCGCTTCTCCTGCTTTGTTATCTAGTATGCTGTAGCAGCGAACACCGCTGTGCTGTTTGAACAGCAGAGCCGACAACCCGGGTGAAACTGATCTGACTATGAAAAGGTCGAGTCTGTGGAAACCAACATACGCTGTTTAGATTGCTTGGGCGTTGTACCTGTATATGACGAGTTACGTCCTTTTTAAGTGAGATGAAAGCCAAATATCGAACTTATTTTCTCATAGGCTATTGAGTTTGTTCGTGTTCTCATATGTATTTATTTGCAACCCCCTCCGTCCCCTAGAAACATACAATTTAGCCTTATCCACCCGAGCACAGTATGTAATTACTGCCCGTCTCCCTTCCGCTCTTATCCGTTCTCCTCGGCAGCAGGACCGCCTCTGTCACTGATAGCAGTTGCGTGCAGAGAGCTTGTTAAGACAATTCTGACTCAGTTACACAATTGACTGAAAGCCATGTCGTGTGCAAACACAGGTTAGCCGCTTCGACCGCCAACTTTATCCTGTTAATCTGTAATTCAGAATCAGTAATCAACTGCTTGTGTGCTTGGTATTCAGCACTTTGCATTTTCTCAACACTTTTAAATAATAACAATAAGAAGAAGAAGAAGAAGAAGAAGAAGAAGAAGCAACTGTCCCTTTAAGTACTGTATTCGCTTTCGCATTCATTAAATGTCGGGTCACTTTTTCCCCCCTCGTGCCTCAGCACCGTTGCCATGCACCGAATCATCATTAAAACCATTGGGCCGCGAAGAAAAATGACATGAATTAACTGTGATATTGCCCCATACTATCAGGTCGGAAGCGGTCTCAATTTTAATGTATACAAATAAAAGAATATACAGAACACAGCGCAGGTGTAAGATATTGCTGTTAACACAAGGACGACTAGCTTGTTTAATGGAGTATTATTACTGTATTTCATGAAACAGATTGCTAACTTAGCGCTGTGTACCACTAATAATGTAAACCAGAACTATATCTTCAAATTAAAACTAAATAATGGCTATATTCATAACTAGTCTACTTCAAATTATGGTTTATATTATTTGAAATGAATAAGATATGTAGCACTGAAACACGATGCTGTGGGGGGGGGGGGCATTGCACTGACGGACGCCTGACTGGTATTCATTAATTAATAATGTGCCTTTGCAAACCTGTACAGTGTGATTTGCAGATGATCCGGCAAGCACGGTAACATGACCGAATCAAGTTGGCCCCGTGCAGCGAAAGCTCTATGCATCAACCTACCACTGCGCATTATGTGAGCTGTACAAAAAAAAAACAACACAAATGTTAATGCGAGTCGCTTGCCAGTGCAATGTCCTTATCCACCCGAGACAGGCCATTTATGGTCGACGTGAAATGTGGTCTCAGTCAAGAATCAATATCACAAATACCAACACCACCATTAAAAATAATAAATAACGAAGGTGTCAGCCTTTGCTAGCAGAGCCGCGGAGAGTGATTGGTGTAGAACGGCTCGTTCTCTATCCCGGTGATGTAGACATTTAAATGTGTGACTTGAATGAAGCGAATTAAAATCTGGTTGCTTTATTACATCGCTTGACAGGAGAAAATGTGACGAATCTCCCACGCTTAACGGTTAAGATTGACGGTTAATTAAAGTACAACGTAATTTTGGTTTTAGAATATTTCTGAATAACAACTAATTTAGCCTTTTTTTAAATCTATAGTCTACTTGCAATGTTTACAGTCGTAGTATCGTGTGAGCGTTGTTTTTGTTTATTTTCCAATGCCTCTGTGTGGGCACGGTTCACAAGCTTCCTGCACACAAACCCCTCTCATACCGGGCTGCCTGTCCGTTTTATTCACTGCCTGTCATTCTCAACTCTGCATTCTTTCATTCGACCCTCAGATGAGCCGCAGCTTTACAGTCCTATAGTCATGCTGGTCACGTGAATGAACCATAAAATCTTCTCAGCTCTTTGTTATCACGGTCTAGGGATGTTTTTTTTCAGTTCTCTTTGCTGGTACCCGTACCCTTCACAAAATATTGTCTTGCTCTAGGCCCTGGTTGTAAGTAAACTGATGTATGTATAGGCATGCAAAAAAATATTCTGTTCTACACTAACATTATTACATCGGCCTCTATAAAGATAGACACACAGTCCCATGAGCTGTAAGCAAGTTTGTGTGTACAGGGGGCGGTAATGTTGGTACCCCACCTGTAGTTTAACACTGAGATGTCACCGCCGGGGGGGGGGGGGGGGGGGGGGGGGGGGGGGGGGTTGGTGTTGAAGGAGGTACTGGAGAGAATCCGGACTGATCGAACAGCCATTCTAGTGAATTCCACTTTTTTGCCCTCTGAACGTGAAATATGTTGCCCTTTTCTTGTCACACCAAACTAATTATATTATTGGTTGTAGCCCCTGTTTTTCCCATATATAGATATTACCGTCAAACCTGTATTAAGAGACCGCTCAAATAGTCAGTTGGTCTCTTAAAAGAGGACCCATAACTTACGAACTTTCTACTTATCTGACATGCTTTCCTGTAATTATGTATGTCTTACATACACTGTAAAGCCAGAAGATGTCATATGAACAAAAGGAAGTACGCCATTTAATAACATGCATTTAGATAATGCATTTACAAAACAAATTATTTTGTGAAACTAATGAATGCTTGCCTGTCTCAGGTCACACAAAATGTTTTAAATCCGTTGCAGATTTCAATGCCTGTGTCTGCCTTTCAGGTACGTGTTGATTCATTGCATTCTGAAACCAACGCCAGCATAAGCATAAGATATTTTTCGATTATAAATATGGTTTGAATTTGTCGGTGTTTATTTTTATTTTACCGGTTTGCATTTAAGTCTTAAGCCGCTACATCCTAATTATGAGAACATTCTGTTAAATTAGCGGGAAAGAACAACACAACACGATTTGACACATTGGAAGCTATAGTACCTAGTTCCCAGGCAAGTGCGAGGACGAAATGCAAGTTAAAGTAGCATCTGGGAGGAGTGATTCATGTCATTGCTTGCTCTTGTGTTCGAATAATGAAGAAGGTGAAACAGAATCAGCAATTCAATCAGGACATCAAGGTAAAAAGAAGCGACTTTGTTTAAAATGCTGTATCTGCGTCTTTCTAGTGCCAAATTTTCAGCAGTTTTTTTGGCACTTACTCTCTTTACAAGTTTAATAACTTTAATTCTGTCATCTAGGGTGAGGAACTTTTGTTTCTCCACGTTTTCTCTCTTCCTTTACAAGAGAGCACTGTTGTTTTATTGATTAAGGATAAAAGACAGCTACAACGGCTACCGTACTGCTTTGAATTTAGGACGTATCATTTTAAACCACGTTTTTCTTACAACAATAGCCCTGTGTAAGGGGGCTTAATACAGGTTTGAGTCTGTTGCTGGGTAAGAGACTTGTGGTCGCTGGTCGCGTTAGACAGGTGGTCGCTTAATACAGTTAAAAGCACAAATATCATTGGCAGTAATTTAAAGTGGTCACTTAGACCAGGTGGTCGCTAAATAAAGGTGGTCGCATGAGCAGGTTTGACTGTACACAGTGTTAAGCAAGGCCACGGGAATCACAAACAAACAACACATCTCACATTTATCAGATGAATAGCCTTGCTGTGGGGTGTAGTTATAGTGTTATAGCCTATAGGAAACGTTACAGGGATGAAGTTATTTTCATATTAAAATAATGATCGCATCGTGGTTCCATTTAACACTATTTTGTTTTCACGTTGAACCCATTGTATATCAATTATTCGGTTGTCCTGGGAATAGTGCTGCAGCGTAAAGGGTCTAGGGAAAGCGTTCTCTTGTATTTTCAGAAACTGTATTCCAAATGTCCTAACACTGTAGTAATTCTAAATTTAAAATGATCAAAATGAAAAAAAAGTATATTTTTATTTATGATACCGTTGACTACACTGTTCTTGTGTGTGCAGGCTGAGAAGATAGCACAGAAATGGAGATCTCTGAACTGTAACTGTTGTAGTTTTTTCTTCTTGTAGGCACCTTGATTGTCTCAGTGGGAGGCCATTCTAGATTATTTTTCTCTGGCCTGTAATCTTCAGGCTATAAATGGTAAATCCAATCAAAGGGGTACTCAGGAGTACCGCAATTAGTTCTGAACGCTCCTCGAGATTCCGGCTATAGTCATCACAATCAGTGAATCCGCCTGACCCGGGCACAGTGGAATAAGAGACTGCTGGAAACAATGAACTGGATTGGAGATGACCAGGGTTAGTTTCAAGAGACCCTGCCAAGATGTTTTCAAATTGTAGCCTTCGTTGTCAGGCAGGTGTCGTCACCTTTACAAAACACGGTTAATGTATTTGCATTATGGTGTTATTTCATTCAGCTCATTACATTGTTTAGTATAACAGTTTACACACAGCTTATATAGGACTACAATGTTTTCACCTTTTAAGCACGAGATACAAATGCTGTCAAGCACCACCTGGCAACTGTTCTTGCGTATCCGTCCCCCCTCCCCATATATTCGTTGGTTCAATGCAGCTGTCATCAGTATACGTTTTTGTTTCTTCCTTCACTTCCAATGTGCTATCCACAATTTGAAGAGGCTACTTATACATCACGATGAATCCACATGATTTTCTTATGGGGGCATGTGCACTATTCTTTGTCGAGCGTTGCATCCTTTGATATGTGAAATAAATTAAGCACACTCTTTCTAACACTATTTTGTTTGTATGTTAGGTCATACACCCATAATTCTATAGGTGGAGTTATATCAATTTAAAATAAACAGCATCTTCGTGCGAGTGCGAGTGTGGGTGTGTAAATCCAGTAAGGCAGATCTCGGGGGAGCGAGGCATCGCACCATGGATTTCTGAATGGACCATCTGGTTGAGAATTGGTATTCAGTAAGGAAATATGGCGCCTCATATACTGTAGTAATACAATTTCTAAACCGATTCTTTGTCATTACCTTAATATAAATAACCAAACATTGCAATTTATGATAAGCAGCTCACACTATAACCAAACCAGTTTTATTTTTTAGTAGTTATATGTGGAGAGTAATAATCTAGGCAGTCATTCGATCAATCGCCCAATCACACCTTTATTGAGCCGCCATACCCATTCGGTGGATACGGTTCGTACCTCTCGTAGGTAACTTGACAATTACGACGAGTTTGTGTTTTACAGCTTTTCACTGATGTATTCGGCTCACACTCCCTCCAGCATATTTAATCATTAAAAAAAAAATCTAAACAGTCAGTTTCATGCTGTGACCTTGAGATCGCTGACCGATAATTGAACTATTTGCAACACATACAACTCAGAATAGGGTAATATTTATAGACCGCAAAATAGCAAAGCGGCGCATCAGTGTTCTTCCAAAATGTAAGTCTAATATATGACTAATTAAAATAAAATACATGTGCTATTATTAGCCTATCGCGTATTAAAAATTGCACCACAGAAAATTAGTTTAGTGTATTCTCTTTTCATAGTCATGGTGATAGAACGCTTTTACAAGGCGGGAAAAAAAATATATATATATATAAAATAATTAAATAAATCATCATTCTGAACAAAGCGACCATCGATATCTGCAATATATACAGCTCTGGTCAGATTTAACATGTATCTATGTAGGAATGGTTTTAAAAGTAATTGTAAAGACCTCGTTATAATGTTCTGAGGCAATATGTTTCAATAAGGGAGCTTTTCGAAGGAGCGGATCCGTTTTGCTTGCAGAATGCAGCACAGCCTGCTGTGTTTGGCAACATTAGCGCTGCTGCTGAGACGTCTCTGGTTGGATCCGATAGTTCCTTGTTAGACTTCTGCAATTCAGTGGTAAAAGAATACACTTGTCCTTCACCCATTCCCTCTTTGTTAATTAAAAGCAGGTGTAAATAATCGGTCTCTAGACTGAACAGATTTACGACCGTTAAAGGGTTATCTAACCAGTTATTAGTCTCACCGACTCTGTAAATCTTGAATAGATTATTAGAATAGATCCAGACATGCATTCAAGAAAAAAAAAAAAGTTTTACCTCAATACATTTAACCATATTTAACATAATTAGCAAGCACCGGACTGCGTGTAGGGGTAAGTGGATTTTAAACGGATTCATATTGGGATTGAACATATTCATATTCTAAGAATTAAACATAAAGCAGATCGCGCACGTCTTAGACCTATAGATCACCTTGTGCAGTTAAATGTATATCAGAGTGGAGGAGATCAATCAGATTAACCGACACGGTGTGATAAGGGGCTGGGTGTGAAACCCTGCCCGCGGAGCACGGCTCAGGCGGCGTCTTCCGCAATTCATTCATCAGTAAGCGCTTGAAAAGCTGCTGATCTCTGCTATTGTTACTCTGGGCGACGTGAGAGCCGGAGACTCTTCTAGTCTGCTGCGAGATCAATGGCCTCTACAGCTCTCCTGAGAAGAGGAACTCATCAAGTTTCACTTAAAAAATAAATCTAGCGCAGCAAAAACATTTTCAAGTGTTATCAGGTTAACCGTATAGCCTATAGTTTCTCTTTGTATATTAGCCAAAAACTGGTTTCGTGGCTCGTGGCCATAACGGTTGGA